>NC_090183.1:30080808-30126976 GCF_024679245.1 Pseudorasbora parva | reverse complement strand
AGTGCGTGTCAGCTTTGGGGGATATATCTCTATGCATCATGAATGGCTTGAGAGTCAAGACGAGAGATATTAATTCAATATTGTGGCAGAGAGAGCAGTATGTGATACTGTGGTCCAGTATTTATTTGAAATATTTTGTACTATTTAGTAGTTACCTATTACCATCTACCTTAAATTAGCCTTTATTAGTATTAACTTATTAGCAACCTCCTAAACACTATCTACTATTTACTATTTGGCTAAAGCTAAAGGCTAATTAAAGCTCACTGAAAACAAAACCTTTTCTTCAATTAGGCACCAGATTTTATGAATTCAACTGATTAGCTTTAGGCTCTTAAATATAAGAAGCGAGCGTTTTTAGTAGGTTAAAATTGCTTCAGCGCAACTGAACATTGAAACAATAAATACATGTATTAGCTTTATTATCTTAACTTCCTAAATATCTACTATACGCTAATGCTAACTGCTAACTTTGGTTAGAGCTACTATCAGAGGCAGCTAACATTGCAAACAATCTGTTTTCTTTAACTAGGCACCATTAGTTAGCATTGAAGCTTATTTACTGCTACATTTATTCCTAGGTTCTTTTAAAATTCAAATAAGCATGTTTAAATAACAATAGCCTACGCCTATATATATATGGGCAAGTATTCACAATAATTTAGGACCCCCCATCTCACCAAAAATCCCTCTGCCTCTCTCTCCCCTCTCTTCACTCCCAGCTATGTACAGATGGGTCTTTGACAGGTCTACAGCTGTTCCCCTAATTGTTCATTAAGTGTTCTATTGATTCCCTGATTCGCAGTACATGTGTGTTTCAGACTGGCTCTGGTCTGAAGAGGCAGACCCACACATCCAGCCCCTGAGATGACAGAACCGGCTCAAGCCGAAAATGCAAGCTGTCACTTTCGATCCAGCCTGTTCCCCTCCGAGGACGCATCCGGGATTGCCTCTGATCACCTGCTAGCTTTTTATTAGCTAAACTTTTAGCATCAATCAATTAAAGTGGGGGCAGTAACACGAAAAAAAAAATGTAATTCCTTGTTAGGCCCGGCCGTGCCTCAGATTGCACCTGGCTGTTGAGAGAGGCTTTACGTGAGTGTTATCAGTGCAAGGAATCGGTTGTGATTACATGGAGTTTACGTGGAGCGTCCGGGGAGGACTAAAGCAAGATGGGTACATAAGGCTTGCATGTAGAGGAGAGAGAGAGAGAGAGAGAGAGAGAGAGAGAGAGAGAGAGAGAGAGAGAGAGAGAGAGAGAGAGAGAGAGAGAGAGAGAGAGAGAGACAGAGAGAGAGAGAGAGAGAGAGAGAGAGAGAGAGAGAGAGAGAGAGAGAGAGAGAGGAGAGAGAGAGAGGCTCTTTCTCATCCCCACCGTCGACTCGAGACAATTTTTAAAGAGATAAGATCATCTCCAATCGTGGATTGTGGCAGTCAAGCTGGTCTCTCCTCGGGCTGATCCAGATTTAATCTCCAGACAGGGCAGATCAGAAACACCGGACACCCTCAGAGCCTGACCATAAATCTCCCGCCTAACAAATAGACCCTGATAAAACTGTAAAAGTTATTTAAATTCTCCTAATGGACAGATTTATCCATCCTGGTGCTCTCGGCACGCCGCGCTCAGTCAATGCTCGGCGCAGCCTCTTTGACAAAGTCATCCTTCCCTATTTCATCTTCGCAGATAAAAGGAACAGGTGAACAAGATTAAAAACAGACACACACTATGCATGGGAACAAAGGAGATGTATTTTCTTATAAAGCTGAGAGAAAGGCATAGGACATAACAGTGCTTCATTTCCCCCCACTGGGTATGTAAGAGATAGCAATTGCAAATGTGGTCAAGAATAGAAATGAAAAACATCCTCGACAGGCAGCAAGCATTTAGGTTTCAGCCTACAATTTGGCTTCAAGATTGGATGTAGTTCGGCTAAGTCTGTGTGTATCTGTACGTGTGGACAGGGCTCTAATGCCACTGAGGGACTGATAATGTTCTCTGTAAAACACAATCACTCACCCCCGCCTCCTCTTTAGGTAAGTCTCCAGGACCCCAATCAATACTACACAGCCCAGCGACTTATCATCTTGTTCTGTGCGACATAACCACACCTGTTTTGTAATAATGGATTATCAGTGGGATGGTGGTAATCCAGTGGTTAAGGAACTAGGATCATAACACAAACGTGACTGGTTTGCTGCAGAGAAGAGACGCTGTTTCTGTAAGATAAAGTTTACAGCTAAAAATAAAAAGAAACCGTTGAAAGGTAGTATTAATAATATGATTCATATTGTTCCAAAGCTGTACAATTTGCTCTCCATAAAACAAAAAAGTAGATATTTAGAAGATTGTCTAAGATGGTTTTTCCGTATAATGAAGGTGAATAGGAAGCAGAAAGAGTCCCATAATTATTTTAGCATTTTTTATATATTATTTATTAATATTTGTATTTTAGTTCAACTTTTAGTAATTTTGTTATGTGCCTTTGTTAATTTTGTCCATTTAGTTTTCATTTATTTTTCTAGCTATTATTTTATTTTCTTAAAGGGATAGTTCACCCAACTATCCCAATTACAGTTTGATGTGTTTTTTTCTTCAGTAGAACCCAAATTAAGATTTTTAACTCCAAACATTGCTCGTATAATGGTTGGAGTTAAAAATCTTAATTTCTTAATTTGTGTTCTACTGAAGAAACAAATACACCTCCATCTTGGATGACCTGGGGGTAAGCAGATAAACATCAAATTTTCATTTTTGGTTGAACTATGCCTTTAAGTTATTTGCAAATGTATATATTTTTAGTTTAATATTTAGATTTTATTTTTATTTAGCTTTAAATAAACAAAAAATATTTTTTAATAGTTGTAGTTAACAATAAAAACACTAATTTCACCGTAAGTAAATGACAAAATTTTAATTCAGGTATGAACTATTTCTTTAAAAAAGCCAACACTATCACATAAATGATAAAAAGCACTGTATTGGCCTGGCGATTGTTGTTTGGACCATAGGTAGTATCCAAAACGATTTAGGCTCGGGAATTATGATTTGTGTGCTTTTCCTCTTTATAACTTTGGTCAGTGCAGCAGAGTTTTATTTTCTCTCAGTGCTGAAGGCCGTGACCTTTAGGTTGCTAACTGCAGCACCCTAAGCTGACCACACTCTCTTACACACACACACGCACACACACTTACAGAATGATAGGTGGTCATGAACCATTGCTCTATGGCCTTGCTTGCCTTTGCAGTTTTGTGGCAATACTTGCAAGGCCTTTTGATTCTTAACTCTTCCTTGCCAGCTGTTATAAACTGCTCCACAAATTACAAAGAAAAGAAAAATGAAAGGCTGGCACATTTTTTCACGATATTATCCTTACATTTCCACGTGGGCTGACTTTTGGTTCAGTTTCCTTCACAGTATGTAAACTAAAGTAATATTGTGATAAAGTGTGTAAACAGATTACCATTATATATATATATATATATATATATATATATATATATATATATATATATATATATATATATATATATATATATATACACGTACATTTTACGTAATATCCTAATGATTTTTGGCATAACATTTTTTTTTTTTATAATTTTGACCCATATATTTTTGGCTATTGCTACAAATATATCCGTGCGACTTATGACTGTTTTTGTGGTCCAGGGTCACATACAGGGAGTGCAGAATTATTAGGCAAGTTGTATTTTTGAGGATTAATTTTATTATTGAACAACAACCATGTTCTCAATGAACACAAAAAACTCATTAATATCAAAGCTGAATATTTTTTGGAAGTTTTAGTTTTAGCTATTTTAGGGGGATATCTGTGTGTTCAGGTGACTATTACTGTGCATAATTATTAGGCAACTTAACAAAAAACTTTAAAATTTATAAAATTTTAAAAAATTTAAAACTTAAAACTTTAAAAAAATTATACCCATTTCAATTATTTATTTTTACCAGTGAAACCAATATAACATCTCAACATTCACAAATATACATTTCTGACATTCAAAAACCAAACAAAAACAAATCAGTGACCAATATAGCCACCTTTCTTTGCAAGGACACTCAAAAGCCTGCCATCCATGGATTCTGTCAGTGTTTTGATCTGTTCACCATCAACATTGCGTGCAGCAGCAACCACAGCCTCCCAGACACTGTTCAGAGAGGTGTACTGTTTTCCCTCCTTGTAAATCGCACATTTGATGATGGACCACAGGTTCTCAATGGGGTTCAGATCAGGTGAACACGGAGGCAATATCATTAGATTCTTCTTTTATACCCTTTCTTTGCCAGCCACGCTGTGGAGTACTTGGACGCGTGTGATGGAGCATTGTCCTGCATGAAAATCATGGTTTTCTTGAAGGATGCAGACTTCTTCCTGTACCACTGCTTGAAGAAGGTGTCTTCCAGAAAATGGCAGTAGGACTGGGAGTTGAGCTTGACTCCATCCTCAACCCGAAAAGGCCCCACAAGCTCATCTTTGATGATACCAGCCCAAACCAGTACTCCACCTCGCTGGCGTCTGAGTCGGACTGGAGCGCTCGGCCCTTTACCAATCCAGCCACGGGCCCATCCATCTGGCCCATCAAGACTCGCTCTCATTTCATCAGTCCATAAAACCTTAGAAAAATCAGTCTTGAGATATTTCTTGGCCAGTCTTGACGTTTCAGCTTGTGTGTCTTGTTCAGTGGTGGTCGACTTTCTGCCTTTCTTACCTTGGCCATGTCTCTGAGTCTCTGAGTATTGCACACCTTGTGCTTTTGGGCACTCCAGTGATGTTGCAGCTCTGAAATATGGCCAAACTGGTGGCAAGTGGCATCTTGGCAGCTGCACGCGTGACTTTTCTCAGTTCACGGGCAGTTATTTTGCGCCTTGGTTTTTCCACACGCTTCTTGCGACCCTGTTGACTATTTTGAATAAAACGCTTGATTGATGATCACGCTTCAGAAGCTTGGCTATTTTAAGACTGCTGCATCCCTCTGCAATATATCTCACTATTTTTGACTTTTCTGAGCCTGTCAGGTCCTTCTTTTGACCCATTTTGCCAAAGGAAAGGAAGTTGCCTAATAATTATGCACACCTGATATAGGGTGTTGATGTCATTAGACCACACCCCTTCTCATTACAGAGATGCACATCACCTAATATGCTTAATTGGTAGTAGGCTTTCCAGCCTATACAGCTTGGAGTAAGACAACATGCATAACGAGGATGATGTGGTCAAAATACTCATTTGCCTAATAATTCTGCACTCCCTGTATATTATTATATTAATTATATTATATTATATTATATTATATTATATTATATTATATTATATTATATTAATTATATTATATTATATTATATTATATTATATTATATTATATTATATTATATTATATTATATTATATTATATTATATTATATTATATACACATGACTTAAAGCGGTACTTCAGCGCTGGGAAGATGAATCTGTATTTAAACTCATTACATTGAGTCATTAATGTAGTAGAAATGTGAAATAATTTTTTTAATTTGGTGCTTTCTAGACTGAGAAAAGACACTAAATGTATTTTTGTCTCATGGGGATGAAAGACAATTCCCAGAATGCTTTGCTGCCCTACGAGGCCACCCTAGATTTCTGAATTACTGATCACTTTACCACCGTGACCGCGTTCATTTTCATAAAATCAGTTCAGTTAGAACAGACACTACAATTAAAAACTAAACGTGTGTGTTCAATATGTGATTTAGCCGCTGAGGAAGTGTCAGCTAGCCTGACGTGGTCATACTCAATTCTAGTCAGAATATGAGTCTGATACTGCTCCATTGGGCTGTGATTATGAGACGCCGTTTAGGATTCGAGTAAATATAATCCAAGCCCTTTGATGACGTGCATGATTACGTTACTGTTTATCATCTGTCTGTCATCGTCTAAAACCCGCCCTGATGATTTCATTGGTCCAAACAGTTTCTGTTCGGAGATAATTACTCCTCAATGGAGCGATGCCAGACCGAACTGCCCGACCTAAAAATTGTGTAGGCAGGGCTAAGTTCGGCTGGCATCCAGGCTAAGTGTCAGCACAAACGCTGCAGGAGTCAAACTACATACATTGGTAATGAGCTGAATGAGCGTGATGAGAGCTGAGGTAGACGCGACAGCACTCGTGGCATAGATTCACAGCACGTGTTCTGTCTGGCGCGTTTTCAGTTCATGCCTTTGGAAGCTTAACTTTCATAGGAATTAATTTGAGAAGTTGAAACACTTTGCTCCTCCGGCCACATAATTTCCATGAATGCCTGCAGCTGCGTGAGTGCGATCTCCCATCCCCCATGTGCGAGTTGAAAAGGTGTAAATGGCTTCCTCTGCTGGCTGTAGTCTTTAGCCACTGGCCAAAACTTCCTCCCATGAAGCAAATTGACGATATTTGCGTCATCGGAGGAATTTTTCCAGAAATAAAATGCATAAATCTCTTGTCTCTGGGGGATATGAGGGGGGGAAGCACAATCATTCGAATATACTCCAGGGTTTCTACTGATACAAAGCCATATACTTATCGCTGAAGTAACCCTATAAGTATATTATAATACAGAGTACAATAACACTGCGGTTTCTATGTTGTGCGAATAACATTTAGGAAGAACAGAAAAAACTATGACAATTAATTAGCATTAAATGCTTGTTTCTGAGCAAGAAAAATCTAACCGCTTTTTCATGACATGTGAAACGAGCTATTAAACAAAGACGATGTGGTTCAGCAGAACATAATCATCATTGCAAACTATCTAAAAAAAATTCACATTCAGCACTGAGGTCCAATGAGGTGGAAGTGTTGCCCCGCTGGCCTTTTTATGAAGACTAACAACATGATGTGCTGGTTCCACGCTCTGTCTTTAGTTTCATCTATCTGTACATTCAGCACCCCCAGGCTAACCTGGGCTGTAGTTAAGGAAATACTTGCATTTCTACCCACCGCTTGTGTAACGAGTTAAAGTGAATTATAAAAGTATGTAATACTTTGCTTTTCACTAAAATCCCTTTTATTGTTTTGTTCATGTTTTTCCTTGAGCATTATTTGCTTATTTTGCTGTAAACTTTATGGGGACTTTTATTTTGACGCTCTTTTGGTGCTCTATCGACGCCATTTTCGAGTGAATGCGCGCCTCTCGCCAGTTCGCATTGCATGCACTGGAGAGAGGTAAGCGGTTTTCTGAGCTCTTCGTATTATGGGCAAATTAAGTCTTTAAAGTGTATAAATTGGTCCTATATCTTGCTGTGGACTATCTTGAGACTATTAGCAGTGTTTTGGTCTATGTTTTGTATCCGTGTGAATTGAGAATATGTAGTTATATCGAGTGCATGGAATGATATGTTGTTGGCATGGTTCTGAGTATTAACAGTTATTATGTCATATAGGATATCTTGTGAATCTTCCATGAAGAGATATCTTTGTGCATATCAATTCACAGGTATTTTACTTTTATTTCATTTTCATGTTCTTGCACTGTGAATAACGCTATGTCTCAATGTTAGTATTATTTCTTTTAAATTGTAAACATATGAGTTCGCATTGCATGCACTGGAGAGAGGATATCTTGTGAATCTTCCATGAAGAGATATCTTTGTGCATATCAATTCACAGACAACATCCATTTCTGAGCCAGTTTGGTGTCAATAAAGATCCCCAATTGATGAGCAGCAGTGAGAGTGTCCTGGTTCTTCCTTAAACACAACGCAGAGAGAAAGAGGGAAAGAGAGCGTAACGGCGGTCGTCAGAGGACCGGTTACATTGGTGCCGTGACCCGGATGTGAAGAATTGCTTCCAGATCTACGTCAGTTGGGTCGCCGAGGGACGCTGCATTCAGGTTCACTGTCTTATTAGTGAAGAACTGTGAGAAAACAAACATAGACACTTATTTCTAACACTGACTTTTCTCATTTGAGTGACACTTTTTCTGATATTTTTCATGAGTGTTAATTCTGTCCAGAAATGTATAATTAAGTGTAATTTTTGCGTGTGAGAGAAATTGAAAATGGCATTCAGTTTAAAAGCTGATGAATTTGATGCATATGAGACAATGACTGGGTTAGGTCTTGGGAGAGGGAAGTTTTTTTGTGAAACTCCAGTTACTCCAATTGTGAGGGAGAGTAAAGTGAATCGAACACCCCCTGTATTATGCTCCACACGTGTAATTGATCATGATCCAAATCCAGGAGCTGAGACTGTGCCCTTAGCCGTTCCAGACATAACAGATCCAAACTGGCAAGGTTTGATAGCACATATTGCTCAACAAGTCGGCCAGACTATGTTAGCATCCCAAAAAGAGGCTAGTTATGGTCAAGAAGAGATCAGAGGTGCACAAACACAAAGGTTAGGTGCTAGCAAAACGTTCTCAGACATGCCTTCACTTAATTTGACTGGAGTGAGGTTGGTCATGCAGAGTGAAGCAAAAGAACCCCCAGTGTACCGTGGTGATACATCAGACAAGCTTAGTGTGCGTGAATGGGAGGAGCTGATGGAAACATATCTGAGGAAAAGAGGAATACCATTAGCAGAGCAGCATCAAGAGATCTTGAGCAGACTGATGGGTAAAGCTAAAGATGTCGTCAGAGTCACTCTCCGTTGTAATTCAGCTTTAAGCCCAGTTGAGAACCCAAAAGTTATTATGGACATCCTGAAGCAGCATTTTAGTGATGTTCATTACTCATGTATGCCCTTGGCTGACTTCGATGGAACTGTCCCATTAGCAGGAGAAGACCCAGTTGAATACTGGGTGCGTCTGAATAAAGCAGTGGATCTTGCAGAGGAAGCTTTAAAGAGACTTGGACGACGGATAGAGGATCCATGTCAAGAAGCTGCAATGATGTTCGTGAAGTACTGTCCTAATCCCGCTCTTGCTGCAGTGTTCCGTTTTAAAGCTCCAGAAAAATGGACAGCACAGGAGATCCAAGAGCAGCTTGATCGTTACCAGAAAGAGTTAAAAGAGCAGATGTCAATCAAGACGAAACGTCATGCTCCTACAAGACACGTCGCTGCTCATGTTCAGATGTCCCACGAAGATGAGGAGGATGTTGGCTCTCCGATAGAGTCAGGTGATTGTAGCAGAGTCAACACTGCACATACCATGCAGAGTGATGACAATTGCATGAGAACTTTAATTAGTCTTCTTGATCGTGCACTGTCTCAAAATGTCCAAATGCAGTCTCACCAGCCACAAAGCAAGTTCTGTAGAGTATGCAGATCCAAGGATCACTCTACTACCGCACACTGCCGTCGAGACCGTCTGTGTTTTGCATGCCTTCAGCCTGGGCATAGCAAGAGAGAATGTACAAGTGACAGGTCCAGGTCCGGCCCAGCACCATTCCGGGGACCACCAAATTTAAACTAGGTGGCTCACGTTTAGAAGGGGGATGCGTGAGCACAAGTGAAGAACCCCTAGAGAATAATGATCTTCACCAGTTTTATGAGAACGCATGTGCGCAGGTTCCCACTGGGACCAAGGTGATAGCGCAAAATGTCCAAGCAGTTGAGGTATTCGACGATTTGTTCTATACAGCAGTCAGTGTAAATAATGTGTTTTCAATGAAAGGAATGCTTGACACGGGTTCCATGGCCTGCACTTTTAGTGACAAAGCAGAAAAGAGGATGTTAAGTGAAAATGTACTGCCTTTGCCCACACTACTTCAGGAGGAAGTTGTCTTGGTGGGATGTGGTGGCAAGGTTACAAGACCAAAATGCTTATATGAGGTTGAATTGAAAGTTTATGGAGAGAGCTGCCTGGTGCCCGTTCTCGTTGTACCCGGCCAGCGGGATGATCTCATCATTGGCACGAATGTAATCAAATTCCTTGCACATCGCATGAAAGGTAGCAGTGATTACTGGAGACTTGTTTCTAATCACAGTGTGGAACCAATGGCAGGATGTGAGCAGTTCTTGGATGTGATGGCCAACACGTGTCGGTGGAGGGGTTCAGAGCTGCCAGACAAGGTGGGAACCATCAAGTTACAGCAGAGTGTCACCCTTTTGGCAAGGCAGGAACATCTTATCTGGGGAAAGTTGCCTAAAAATGTCCCGATGTCTCCAGGGAGCACAGTTGTGGTGGAACCAACAACTTCGAGGTCTGCGTCACGAGACATCATGATCGGGCGAGTCATCACGCCATTATGGGGTGATCGCTGGGTTCCTGTTAAAGTCACTAACTTCTCTGACAAGCCAGTCACCTTAAAGAGAAACCGCAAATTAGCAGATGTGTTCCCGTGTGTTGCAGTAGAAGATTTTGAACTTTTCCAAGGGCTAAGTCAAGCTGAGGTGGTTGAGGTGGTTACAGAGGAGAATCAGCATTCACCTGATTCATCAGCTGATGTTAGGCGAAGATTGGCGACCGTTGGTCTCGCTGATCTTGACATCCAGTCTTGCTCTGTCAGCCACGAGTCAAAAGAGAAATTAATCCAGTTGCTGGAGAAGTACAACAATGTGTTTTCCAAGCATGCATTGGATTGTGGCGAAGTTAAAGGGTTTGTTCACCGCATCCGACTAATGGATGAGCGTCCATTCAGACTCCCTTATCGTAGAGTACCGCCAGCGCACTACCAGAAGTTGCGGCAAGTTTTGTCCCAGATGGAAGAACAAGGGATAATCAGGAAGTCTGTAAGTGAGTACGCTTCCCCGTTAGTCCTAGTGTGGAAGAAGGATGGCAGTCTGAGGATATGCACAGACTTCAGATGGTTGAATGCAAGGACAATAAAAGATGCACACCCACTTCCACACCAGTCTGACTGCTTAGCTGCCTTGGGCGGAAACACACTCTTTAGCACCATGGACCTGACGTCAGGATTCTATAACATACCCATGGCCGAAGAGGACAAAAAATTTACTGCGTTCACGACTCCAGTAGGGTTGCACGAGTACAATAGAATGCCACAAGGGTTATGCAATAGCCCTGCTTCCTTTATGCGGATGATGGTAAGCATCTTTGGAGACTTAAACTTCAGCAGCTTATTATGTTACCTTGACGACTTGTTGGTGTTCGCGCCAAATGAACAGCAGGCACTGGAGAGATTAGAGGTTGTGTTCAGTCGTCTGAAGCAGTACAATCTTAAGCTGAGCCCTAAGAAGTGCCATCTACTGAGAACTTCTGTAAAATTCTTGGGTCACATTATAGATGGAGATGGAGTTTCTGTAGATCCTGCTAAAGTTGAGGTTATTTCCAGGCTGTCCAAGTTTGACTTGATGGAAGATGACAGATGTACTCCGTCAGTACGGAGGATTAAGTCAGTCCTTGGTATGATCTTATATTACCAACATTTCATTCCTGGATGTTCTGCATTGGCGAAGCCACTTTTTGCTCTCACAGCAGGGCAGAGAAGGAAGCGTGGAAGCAAGGGAGAAACTAAAGCAGGAACTTACAGGAAGCTCAAGCCCTCAGATTGGACTGAGGAATGTGATCATGCATTATGTACCCTCAAGGAGAGCTTGCTTAAAAGTGTGGTTTTAGTACACCCTGACTTCACTCGACCTCTAATTCTTGCAATCGACGCTTCACTGGATGGGTTAGGAGCAGTATTATCCCAAGTGCCTGCGGGCGAAGAGCGAGCTCGCCCAATCGCATTTGCGAGTAAGACCCTGAGCAGATCGCAGAGGAACTATCCAGTTCATAAGCTTGAGTTTCTGGCACTCAAATGGAGTGTGTGCGAGAAATTTAGCCACTGGTTAAAAGGTCAAACATTCACAGTCTGGACAGACAACAGTCCGCTCACGTATGTTATGTCCAAAGCTAAACTAAATGCTTGTGAGCAACGTTGGGTGTCCAGATTGGCAGCTTACACTTTCGAGCTGAAGCATATAGCAGGGACGAAAAACATAGTGGCAGACGCTCTAAGCAGAGACCCCTTCGTCGAAACTGTGAGTAGCAGGCTAATGAAGGAGAGCTATCGTGATTTACTTGTGGAAGCTAAAGAGGTTGATGGAGATGGAATTCGAGATGCCTTTCGTCAAGGAACTCAGAACTTGCAGATCTGCCTCCAATCCTGTCTTGCCTTTCCATCTGACAGCACCACTGTCCAAGCCTGTTTAAGTTTACATGATCAGTGGGAAGAAACATCAAAAGCAAGAGCTGTACAGCTAATTCAGTCTTATCAAGATCTAGTTCCAGATAGTATTGATGCCCTCCCAACTATTCCTGCAGACAAAATTCGTGAGTTGCAGGAGGCAGATTCAGTCATTTCAAGGGTGACATTCTTTTTGAATTTAAAGCGTCAACCATCAAGGCGAGAAAAGGCCCACCTGAGCTCTAGAGCCATAACTCTCTTTAGACAATGGGACAAACTAAAGATTGAGGATGGAACACTCTACCGAGTCACACAAGATCCACATAGTAAACAAAGGCGGTATCAGCTGGTCTTACCTTCTAGTCTCAAGAGCCAAGCTTTGAAGGGTGTGCATGATTTGGCGGGTCATCAAGGCCAAGCGAGAACCATTCATCTAGCCCGCCAGCGCTTCTTCTGGCCAGGAATGGGGAAAGATGTTTGTGAATACATCAAGTGCTGTCAGAGATGCATTCTGGCCAAAGCTCCCGAGCCATCCGCACGAGCCCCGCTTGAAAGTATTAAGACTTGTATGCCCATGGAGCTGGTATGTCTTGATTTTTGGACCGCAGAGGATGGGAAGAAACGCTCAGTTGATGTGCTTGTTCTGACAGATCATTTCACGAAGTTGGCTCATGCCTTCCCCTGTGCAAATCAGTCTGCAAAGCAAGTCGCAAGGAAACTGTGGGACCGTGTATTCTGTGTGTATGGATTTCCGAGTCGCATCCACACTGACCAGGGAGCCAACTTCGAAAGTGCTCTTCTAGCGGAGTTGTTAAAACTATCAGGGGTCGCTAAGTCTCACACCACCGCTTACCACCCCATGGGAAATGGAGGGGTAGAGAGGTTTAATCGAACCTTGGGGAGTATGCTCCGAACCCTGCCTCTGAAAGAAAAGCACAAATGGCCAGAGCAAATACAAACGCTGACCTTCGCCTACAACGCTACGGTTCATGAGACAACAGGGTACGCTCCATTTCAGCTTATGTTTGGCCGTGTACCAAGATTACCCGTGGATGTTATGTTCAGACAGGTGATACATGACCCTGTAATTGTTGATCACAGTACTTACCTGGAGTCGTTAATGTCGTACCTTCATGAAGCAGCTGAGATTGCGCAGCGACACTCTGAAAAAGAGCAGCGTAAACAGGCAAGAGGTTACAATAAGAAAGTCAGGGGGACATGTCTGAATATTGGGGATCGTGTGCTGGTGGCGAATAAAGGAGAAAGAGGAAAGAGGAAGCTAGCAGATAAGTGGGACCCTGCAGTGTACACTGTAATGGACAGAAACTTGCAGACGCACACCTACAAACTAAAAGATGAAAAGGGGTGTGTGAGAATAGTGCACAGGAACATGCTGCTGGATATTAGTTTCCTACCTGTTGAGTCGCCTGATGGAAAGGGAAACATTTTACCTTCTGCAGTGGAGTCAGAGAGTGAGTCAGGGAGCGTCCGAAGTGAAGCTTGCGTGGAAGACCTTGATGCGATGGATTTGGAGGAGAGAACCTTGAGATGGGTGAATGAAGACTTTGAAAGCCCTGTAGTTCGAGAGTCCGAAAGCCGTGTAATTCAAGAGTCTGAAAGCCCTGTAGTCCAAGACTCTGCTGTTGAGGAAGCTTCAGGAACAGACCCTCTCAGTTCAGGTGGAAGAGAGTCCAGTGATCAGTTACAGACTGAAGAGAGCAGTAGCGGAGACTTTCCTCAGAGTGAAGCTGAAGCTAGTGCAACATCTCTTGACGTTAATCTTGACTATGACATAGATACACATGCACACATTCTGACTGACATTCATACTGACACCCGCGTTCCAGTTCTTGACATTCAAGGTGTTAGAACAAGAGCAGGCAGAGTTGTTAAGAAGGTGAACAGATTAATTGAGTCAATGGTTCAGAATCCCTTTTACCTCCAAGGTGTAGGAAGTACATTGAAGAAGAGATCTGGTTCATTTCTTTCTCTGTTCTAAGGAGTATTCTGTTATTACTGTTTTTTTTTGTACTGATGTGAAAAGATATTTTGATTCCTAACATAAGGGCAGGTTATATTATGGTGTACGAGGCATCATAATTTTCCGAGATGATCTTAGGCTTGATCACCCTGAGGTTTTTCTTGACCTATAAGTAGGTGACTCACAAGTTGAATTAATGAATGTTTCATTATAGACCTGTACCTGTTGTTTGATTTGGATTCAGTGCAGATTTTAGTGAAATCCGGAAGGGGTGAATGTAACGAGTTAAAGTGAATTATAAAAGTATGTAATACTTTGCTTTTCACTAAAATCCCTTTTATTGTTTTGTTCATGTTTTTCCTTGAGCATTATTTGCTTATTTTGCTGTAAACTTTATGGGGACTTTTATTTTGACGCTCTTTTGGTGCTCTATCGACGCCATTTTCGAGTGAATGCGCGCCTCTCGCCAGTTCGCATTGCATGCACTGGAGAGAGGTAAGCGGTTTTCTGAGCTCTTCGTATTATGGGCAAATTAAGTCTTTAAAGTGTATAAATTGGTCCTATATCTTGCTGTGGACTATCTTGAGACTATTAGCAGTGTTTTGGTCTATGTTTTGTATCCGTGTGAATTGAGAATATGTAGTTATATCGAGTGCATGGAATGATATGTTGTTGGCATGGTTCTGAGTATTAACAGTTATTATGTCATATAGGATATCTTGTGAATCTTCCATGAAGAGATATCTTTGTGCATATCAATTCACAGGTATTTTACTTTTATTTCATTTTCATGTTCTTGCACTGTGAATAACGCTATGTCTCAATGTTAGTATTATTTCTTTTAAATTGTAAACATATGAGTTCGCATTGCATGCACTGGAGAGAGGATATCTTGTGAATCTTCCATGAAGAGATATCTTTGTGCATATCAATTCACAGACAACATCCATTTCTGAGCCAGTTTGGTGTCAATAAAGATCCCCAATTGATGAGCAGCAGTGAGAGTGTCCTGGTTCTTCCTTAAACACAACGCAGAGAGAAAGAGGGAAAGAGAGCGTAACGGCGGTCGTCAGAGGACCGGTTACACTTGCACCCACCCACCCACGCGCACACAAACACAACCTCTCTAATGCTGAGTGCATGGGCTGATTGGAGCTGATCTTAAAGAGAGCACTCCAAACCACTGTTTACCAACATTTCAGTTTCTATGGCTCATCTATCAGAGACTAGAATAAAAGAGCGGTCAGAGGGGTGTTGGACTTGTCTTTAACCTTGATGATGTTTCCAGTGAGGCCGCATAATGGGCCTCTAATTGCTTTCGCAGAGAGGGGGACGTGTTGACATTTCCTTTTGTGCTGGCAAGAGGCTGCGGCTCGAACCATTATGCTAATCCAACCATTATATATCCAAGGCTATTTATGGGCCTGACACAAGTGATGTTGCAGGTAAAGGGCTGTGAAATGGTCTGTAAACAGAAGGAATTGATTCTTGGGCTCTGGCGATGGTCACAGCCTCTGAGCAGAGAAAGACTTGCCATCTTCACACTCGTCCGAGCCCTGAAATTGCCACAGACGGCTTCAGCAGGCCTGTCTGTTGCCTGGCATAAAAACAGGAAATGTGAGATCAGATTAGCAGGCGGTGTGTAGGAAACAGACACATTTGACACTGCATGCATAAAATGAGTGTGTTGTGTTTATGAACTTCAATTCTAGTTTGAATTCAAATTACATAATTAAAGAAGTGCAGTTTATGTTGATGTAATATTCTGCTTTCTTGCCAATACAGAGTATATTGAAATGGTTTCATTAAATTTCATTTTTATGACCAGCTTGTAACAAACCCAGTGAATTCCAAATTCATTTAGCTCAGTTTCTGTTCACTGCCCTGAGAAGATAGTAAAACCTCCCCAATGTTGATAGAAGAACTGTACTGAAATACATCAGCTAACCTCTATCAATATTTCTGCATGCAGGTTTTTATATATATATATATATATAAGAATTATAAATCATGCAGTGGCCACAATCTTCTTGTCTCACCTTTTTTTTTTTTTTTTTGCTGAATAAGAAAAACCTGTAATTAAACAGACACTCAGACAGTCACACACTCTGACAAACAGACACACAGACAGACACTTAACAGTATGAAATTTTATTAAGTTAACAAAGATGAATAAATACCGATTAACAGATTTATTGCCCATCGTTAATGTTAATTCATGCATTATTTACATCTCATAATTTAAACAAAATAATATAATACAAATACTAAAATAATATTTTTTATTGCAGTTGTTGCTCACAAAGTCAAAATACAAAATCAATATGGACAAAACAAATTCATAAATAACAGCCTTATTGTTGAGATATTAGATAGATTTTTAATAGTTTTTCTTATTCAGCAAAAAAGGTGAGACAAGAAGATTGTTGCCACTGCATGATTTATAATTCATATATCGTAATGCAGAAACCAGCAGAAATATTAATAGAGATTAGCTCCACCAAACAGTATACTAATGCTTTGGCTAAAATAATTGTCTACTGTCTAAGTTAATGCTCAAAACAAAACAGCAATTTTCTGTTTATTATATATGTAAATAAAATAATACATTTTGATCAATAAATATGCTGTCATTAAAATATGTTAATATAGGAATATATTTGAAAAATATAGAAACAAAATAATAATAATAAAAGTAAAGATTCTGAAAGCATTGAAGGAGATCCCATAATAATTTAATTGGTTTCAATATAGATATGGTGATTATCTCTGGATAATCACCCAAGGACACCCAACTTAATATATATGAAGGTGGACACCCAACGGTGTGGACACCCAACTTAATATATATGATATTTACAATCTGAATCTATCCATGTCATGTCAACAAATAGAAAAGTCAGCCGAAGTTTATTATCATGTTAAATATGGTGTATTTCGCCCCAACCTCAGGGGTGCCTTTTACCCCAAATCCATACACTGTGAAAAAAAAAGTCAGTAAAAATAGGACACAATGTACTGTATAAATATGAAGGAATTTTACATATTGGTTTTTACAGGTGTTTTACCTGTATTTTGAATTACATTTTTTATTTAGTTTTTATTTTAAGGGTCAACGTAAATTTCCATGAAATTACTGGATAATGTACTGGCAGAAAATTACCAGTACATTTTCCGTTTTTATTTTTTACCGTATACTTTTACATATTCTTTCATTATTGAAAAAACTGTTGCTTTAATTACCTTGAACAAAACGGACAAACATTAACAAGACCTTTGTCTCAAAATATATTCAGTAATTTTAGCGATTCTTATTTTCTACTTAAATCTACAACATTTTTAAAAACATTAAATATTCGATCAAATGAGCGCAGAATTAACTTTGCGCTGATGCGTGTGATCGAGTCAAAGATCAGACAAATTTCCACCTTGAAAAGTGGATGTTTTGGAAAGTGCTGAGGCAAGTATTTTTGCCATCTAGTGGTTTAGAGGAAAATAAAACGAAAGGAGCCTTTTACCCCATGGAGCCTTTAACCTTGTTGTACCCTAAGTTGTTTATTGCGCAGTGTTTATTTGTTGGGTATTGTTGTGTGTTACACACTGTGTCTTTTGCTTTATCCTGTGGATCTTCCTGAGTTTTTATTTTTATTTTAATAGGACTGTTGTTATTTGCACCTGCTTCACCGTCTTTGCAATTAAGACGTTACAGTTATGCACTAAATATAAATTATTATGCTTATATATAGATTTGTGTTTTTGATAAGAAAGACTATGGTTAACTTGAGTGATATTTAAGAGACTGACAGTACACCCAAATGGAATCTAGCACCTTATTTAACATAACTGTCAAAAGTTGGGTGTCTACCTTAATTACCTCGATCTATATGTGCTAAAATAATAAATCTGCTGGATTAATCTAGCCAAAGCTCCAGCATTTCCCTGGTAAGATAGAATTTTAATAAGAACTACAAGGCTAATAAAAGATAGCGCTGTCATAATCAATCAGCCAGACCAGTGTCAGCCTCACACTCTCTCTCTCTCTCTCTCTCTCACACACACACACACACACTGCAGGTAAGAACCTGGCTTCACACTGAGGCCTCTAAAGAGATACATTATGCTACAAGGGAATATAGAACTATTACAAATTCACTCATTGCCTTGATATTAACTATATTAAAGTGAAAGCTATAATAAATTTTAAACAAAAACAAAAAAATCACACACACACACAACTAAAGGGGATCAAATTACAATGCGCCGTATAACAAATAGTCTATTTTCTATGTCCATCATTCTTGATACCTCCTCAGGTAGAATCTAGCACATTTCCACACTGAGATTAACTTCTGAGACCAGCGGCAAACCTGCATTCTCTCTATTCAGTGCTGGCCCCAAAGGGACACAAGACAGATTTGCATCTCTGGTGGTGTCCTCTGCTGCTACCTGCTGTTAATGCATTATTGTGAAGAGGAGGATCTCTCAGCAGCATCCTCACAGTACCTGTTAGCAAACATAGGCCCGCACACACCCAATACGAATGTACAGAAATATTACAAAATCCATTTTTCCCGATTTCTAACATTACAAATAGTTCCGAGCAACGAAACCGGCGAGGACGTGCATTTGTTTACTGCTAGAGGGATACACGAGAGGTCACGGACAGAGGTCACTCCAGGTATGTGGACTCACCTTTCCCTTGTCCCCTACATGACTGACCCGGTCTCGCTGATTATCTATTATCTTGTTATTGGACATAAATTTTACAAGCTGTTGAGAGCGCGGCAAAATCAATACCTTTTAAATGATGTTTATGTGTGATTAACTGTTAATATCCTCACAAATTATTTAATATAATAAGGTCATTTGTCTTTCACATGGGCTCGGTACCTGGCAAAGAATAATAGAATAATAAATGAGGACACTAGTAAAGAGGAGATTTTCAGATGCTTTTCCCAGCTAGTTTTATCACCCATATCCTCTTTACAGCCACAAAGCAGCACTATGGTTATTTTATGCAAGTAATAAAATTAGCCCGGGATGGAATTAGCAGACTCGGGGCTCTTTATAGGTCAAGCCGGTGGTTTATGAGCCTGTGACTCCCTCACACTATTGTCAAGAGGCTAGTTAGAGGGGTCTTTAAGCATGATTTAATATGTCCATGCCTCGGAAAATAGTTAAATAGCTAATTAAATGGAGGAGTTAATTTACATATTAATTGACCTTCCAGTAATATTTATATTGATACCTATATGAGGAGCCCTTGTCTTCATTGCCTTTCATCATAGTTAGTCTGAGCAAATATGGTGTAACTTTTTTTGTTTAAACTCAAGTTGCTCTTTATCGGTGTCGGAAGCTCGCGCCGAGGCGCTCCACGCAGCTGGCGAGGGGCTTGTGTGGCCCTGCCGCCTTTTGTTGTCGGATAATGGGACGGTGCCATAAACAGCCTTGTGAAACGGTCTCAAGGGTCCTCCAGAGGAGAGCTGCACGGGGAATGAATGAATGGACACTGGCAGAGGGTGGGGACACACTGAGAGGGTTTTCTGGAACACTGCCTGTGTCAAAGCTACTCTTAATTATAACACTGATCGCTAATCAGCCTCCGTTGAACAGTCCCCTGAGGCATACCATTACCTCGGCTTGTCAAGAGTAGGCATAACATTTTAGCTGCACTTATACGCCAAGGTTACCTACTACCCTCAGAGCTCTAATCTCCCACTGTTTGTTGCTTCGAAATACGAAAATAATAGAAGCGTCTCTTCGGGTTAACTGAATTTACATCAAATGTTCTTTTTTTTCAAATATCAAGTATTAAGTTGAAGTAGCATCATCAGCAGCTGAGGCTAAAAGTGTTGCACCATGAATGTTAATGTTTTGTGCTAACAATGTCTTGACACTTCTGATTGATACATTGTTTGTGTCCAACTCTTTTCGCCGCTTATATTGTGCGATTGGCAACTGTGTTCTGGGGGTGTATCATTTGTCACCACTTGTCTCTCTTTTGTGTCCACTATTCTATTCAAACAAAACACTATCTAAAGGATTAGCATGCTGGCCATATTGGACAATAGAGAGACTGAATGGATCTCTGAAGACTGTGTAAACTGAAAACTACAGAGGTGACAAATGAAGCTAAAGACTTGGGGTGTCTCGATCTTGAACTGAAAAGATGCTGGTTCTGACTTTACAGACAAACAAACAATTGAGCTTATTTTAGTCAACATGGATTAAAAATGCACCCTAATTCATTAATACATTTTAATCGTACCATAGTAAATGGTTCATCATATCATTGTTATTCCACTGGGGAAAAAAACTGCATAATATTTAAATTAAAATGTAGAAACATATTCTTCATCTGACTTCACCACCATTTGAATTTTTAGAGATAGTCAAATAAATACTTTTATTGCATTGTTTTAGAAAATGTAAATTTGGCCTGGCTCCAATCTAATATCTAATCCCCCTTTTTTAAGATCCATTATATTTTTGATAGATAAAATCTCGGGATTGATGAAATGAATATTATTGTTTATCAGCTGATATTAATTATTTTTAATTAATTGATAATTAATTATTTGTAGGCATCTCCCTTATTTTTATATTTAGATTATCATTGGCATCATCTAGCACAAATTTTATCTAACAACACAGATATTTTTGATTATTTAAATATTTTACTACAACACACTAATAATTCAATAATACATGTAATTTTAGCACATCTCAAAATGAATGAATATCCATTTTTCACACTTAGCATTTCATTGTGATGCATAATCTAAATTTAAATACAGAGATAATACTGATGTGATGTGGGGCTTTATTAACGTCCATACCTACGCAAAACTCAAAACCTATACCCTTAAAACATTGCAAATATAGTGTTTGTAGTACAATCTGATAGGTAATATTATTCGTCAAGACACTGTCCACTGTCATTTATTTTTTAATTCATTTAGACAACAATATAATTTAATAATTATCAGCTGTATCAGCCAGAACTTTCATCAGTGCATCCCTAATCAAACCAATTATCGCAATTTTTGTTAAATATCAAGTCACAGAAAAATGTTAGAATACAGGCATAAAATTGGTTCCAAACGGCTATTAAAATGGACTACATTAAAAAATGTACATTTTTTAATTCAATTTTAAACCCAACATTTGGTTTTGTCCATATTTTACCCAAAATGGGTTGAAACAAACCAGCATTTTTACGACAAGAGTCAATACCAGACAGATCAGAAAGTAGAAGGAGAGATGATGGATGGATTCCACCCTGTATCCCCAACTTTTTTCCTTCCCTAAAATCTGTACTTAGATCCAGTGTGGAAGAAATGGCCTATATTGTGAATTATCTTAATGACCCTTAAAGAGTGTGGGAGACTAAACCGATGTCACATCTCCTCTTTCAATAGATCACACTCCTGCTGATCTTCCCAAAGGAAAGAACTGTCTGATTCTGAGCCAGCTGCTTCAACCTGCTAAGCACCATGAACTGAGACACTGGGTTACCTCAGGAGGCTCAGCATTTACTAAAGAAAACCCCTTGTGCATCTTTACATAAAAGCACAGAATATCAGCATCATGTTTAGATGAATAAAATCCTTTTGTTCTGCAGTAGTTGATATTACTCCAGTCTTTTAATTCAAAGTGTAAAGTGCACTGATGGATGTACAGCCGTTTGACAAGACAGCAATTGCTGCAGCAGCTTAGAAATAAATTCACCAGAGCTACTGGGCTTCAGTCCAGCGTTTAGCCCATGGCAGGTTTGTTATTGCTATAGTGCAGGCTCTTAGCGGCGAGGATGCTAACAGTAGCTAAATGGAAGTCAGAGGTTCTGGCTAGGGCAGAGGGAGGGGCAGATGGGGGTTTGCTCAATGTGTCAGCTGCACAGGAACAATAATCGCAGGCCTGGTCACCGGACCGAGGATCCAGCCTTTTTCACTGAATAACTCTATAAAATGGACACCTGCCACAGCGGCCACATGTATCACTAGGGGCCCTTGTGAACGCAGGCCTGCACAATCGCCCGCAAGTCACGGCTAGTTGCCCACTGATATATCAGATGTGAGCTTCTCCGGTGCAGGGTTCAGCACCCCAGCCAAATGTTGGAGTTATTTGTTCTTGTCATTAAACTAAACTTTATTGTGACCCTCTCAGGCTGTTATTGCACTGGTAGCACTTCTTCTTGGCCGGACTTTATCATTTCCACCATCTATGAATCTCCCAGGTTTTGCCATTGCACTTCAGTGAGCAATAATTCCTAGGCGCCCTCACACACTGGAAGGGCAGGAGCGAGGCAGAGTAAGAGGGACAGAACAGATAAGAATTTTTTTATTATTTTTTTTTCTGTTTGCTCTGGTCTTGATTTGCAATTTAATAAACATTCAAACTCAAAGCATGGCTACAGTCAACCCTTTTCCCTCTGCATATGTGTGTCCTCAGTCCTTGGTTTGCAAGACACATGTTAAAAAACTTATTTGTGCTGTACATCAGTGGCCATTTAAATGTACATATTAAGAACAGCAACACAAAGGGTCATTTGAATACACACCCTGCTGCAGGAGCTAACACACCATAACCACAAACCATAAAAAGCTAATTTATGTCAAGGAGGATATAAAAATATTAGATCTTTGTTGAGCATCCTTTGTATTGTTAAACCTGAAAAACATTGTCAGTAGTTCACAGAAACATTTATATATATATATATATATATATATATGCAATTACTGTTGTTGTATATAAACTTGATTCATAAGAAATATTATTTAATAAATTGGGTTATAATTTTTCATTGATTGACATCCATAGTAAATGTTATATAAAGAAAAAAACTGTGTGTGTATATATATATATATATATATATATATATATATATATATATATATATATATATATATATATATATATATATATATATATATATATATATATATATACACACATACAATTACTGTTGCTGTGATATACTTGATTAATAAGAAAATATTGTTTAATAAATTGGTTTCAAATTTTTCATTGATTGACAACTTTAGCAAATATGTTATATACATTAAAAAAATTGAAAATGTATTGAGGAAGGTTAAAGATCTTTATGCACATTTATATCACTCAACCTCTGTTATTTTAAACCAGCGTATAACATTATGACTACACATTTTAATAAAAGAAAGGGAATATACACAGTTTTGCCAGTGCAAAATAGAAAAACATACAGGAGGTCTGTCTGTTCTGAGTTTGGTCTTACTGCGAGGGTATTTTCCAAAGGTTCTGGAAAGATACAATGCGGTCATAGAAAATATAAACTGCAGATAAACGAGGTGACATAAAACTGCAGTCCATGTCCTGTCATACTTGGGTGCTTTCCAAGTCAGGAGAGATAGAGAGAGCGATTTAATTTACCAAACATGAATAGCTATCCTATCTTACTCACCTGCGACCTTACGGGGCAAAGAAGACCATATCCATATGCAATTAAATAAGGCTGAATGACAAGATCGACGTAATCGCCCTGTGTTGAATGACGCTACAATGTGACTTCATAGACAGGATCTGACACATTCTGAAAGCCTAAAATGTTTCCTCTTAAGAAATGACATTAGTTATGCTAGAACGGTTTATCCGCTTGGTCAGTTTCTCACAGACAGCATCGCTTTGGCAGTTGGCCCTTCTCTTTCCCTGTCACCTCTTTACCAATCAGGTAAAAATGGCAAGTTTTTGCTCTTTAAGATGGCGGGACATAACCTGTCCATGGAACATAAATGTGTCAGGTCTTTTTGTCTAAGATGAACTGAGCCCTGCATGCTTGCCTTCATAAAAAGGTCTTTAAACCCACGTCTAGGTTCCCTTTCCAGGGAAGCATGAGATTAAAGAACAAGGGACTCAGCTTGGTAAACGTAATGGATTGCCAGAGAAAGTTTAAATGCGCCATCGGTCTGTGGTAGGGGGAGAAAGAAGGCCATTATGCAAAAGAGAGCAACGCAAGTAATCTGCGCCTTGTCTCTCAGGCTCAAAAGACAAAGAACACACAGCCAGACGGCCCTGATTGCTTCTTAAGAAATCCGCGCACACCGACGCCGTGATGGGTTCTCATATTTTGACTGTTAATATGTTTGAATGAAAATTATTTATACATTTCTGCAAGACTTGAGCGCATTTTTAGTGATTACTGTCTACACCGATGGAAGCGGAGGTATCGGGAAATGTATTCCCAGATTAAGGCCTGATTGCAGACCGGAATGAGTCCTGCGTGGACTGCTTTGCCTGACTCGATGACAATCTGATCCCTGACAAGACTTCTTAGCATCTTCTGTTATTGATGCACTCAACGCAAAAGCGGCGAACATCTGTGTGCGGAATGCCCGCGTGGGGATTATGGTTGACCGAGAGTGTTTAATGCATTCTGCCGCAGAGATTCTTAAGTGTTTTCGTCCATGAGCTGATCAAAATAGAATCACATCCATGAGATCTACATGTGTGATAATAATACGGTCAGTGTCAGGCATTTATCAGCTCAGTGAATCGCTGGAAAAGATGAGGGCAGAATGAGCCACCGCGGAGAAGACAGGTGGAGGGGAGAGAGGGGAAAAACAGATGACTTTTTCATCTAACATATGCACAGATGCAAGGATCCCACACTCTTTTATTCATGTGTTCTTCATAATGGTGCTCAAATCAGGCCATGGGGATCCTGCAGTCTTCAACCTGTTTGAGGATATCACTAGACCACAGGAAGTCTTTTGCACGTGCAGCCTCACAGTATTTAAGGAGTAAATAAAGCATATCAGCATGCACATCTTCAGATGTGTGCCCCTTTTTGCCCCATTTAATTGATTTGCAGCGACCTGTTTACCTTTATAAGGTTAGTTGTTTCTAACCTTATCAAATGTATGCATCATCTTTTGTCAAATTCCTATTTAATCAATAAATTAAATTTGAATAATCAGATCCATTGCGTGCTGGTCTGAAGACAAGGTGGGTTCAGGCGCATTGCTGGCACGTTGCTATTTTGAGGCAACTGAAATAGACTGCGCAATTGACGTACAAAAACCTGGCCTAAAGTCAATAGTGCAATAGTTTTCCTTTCTTATTTAAAGAACGCATTAGTAATATGCGTCTACAGCATAGACTGTAAAAAAATATGGACGTAGTGTCCGTGACGTCACCCATAGGATTCCGATAAGCCGGTCTGAAGCATAAAGTAGGGGCGAGCTGGGCGTTGCCAACTTGCGAGCGAGTCATCGCGTGTCACTCCCGGATAACAGAAAATGGGCAAAAAGGCGGGTTGTACACAGAGCTGAGGTGACGCAATGACTATAGACGGCAGATAAATGGCTATCCACCTGTGGCCACGCCCTTAATTATGCAGAACTTTAAGGCTTTATATAACGTAAATGAATGAGTTATAAAAAAATTCACCCTCCTCACAGTTGTCATGAAGATCAAAATTAGCCGTATAGGCCAAAACCCCAATTTGTACCAGGCTGTAAACATGTTTTTTTCTGCTGTAAAGTTGAGAATTTTTACATGGGGCTCAATGAGATTCTGCTCCCTTCTGGAGCCTGTCCCTAGTGGCCAGTTGAGGAATTGCAGTTTACATTACTTCCGTATTGGCTTCAAGAGAGATCGCGGGAGGTTGCCGCTTGGTCTACAGTTGGGTGCACAACACACATACACTTTGCTTATTATACACACACAGATGCGCAGCAGCACACAAACATTTTTAAATATAAAAAATCTCTGGAGATGTGTTCAGTCTTTCCACTCGCATATTTCACCATGTAAATAGCGAATCCATAATGGCACGAGCACAACTGGCTTTTAAATGTTATGTAACATGTTATGCCTAGGACACACCCATGACTAATTAAGAGAATAGGGACAACACTTTTGGACCATGCGCCAGGCACGTCAACCATTTTTTCCTGTCGTTAAAGGTGGACTAAGTAGTATTTGTGCAGTAAAATATCCAAAAACCACTAGGCCAGTGTTATATATTTTGTTCAGTTGAGTACTTACAATATCCCAAATGTTTCCAACTATTTGTAAATTGTGAGAAAATTGCTATTTTAACTAAGGACCCGGACGTATCAGCGTTTGAGTGAGTCACCTGTCAATTGCGTCATATCTGCGTTACCTTCAGCTTTATTCTGCAGAAGCGCTTTTCTCTTAGCAGTGTGAACATGTCATTCACGACACAACATCATTTCAAACACACTTAAATGTATCTAATATGATAAACAGAGCTGCCTTACCTTTAACGGAAATAGTGCAAGCGCCCGGCTACTGTGTCCCGTCCTGTCCCGTCATAATAATAGTCCTGATACTCGCGAGCCGTGTTTGTTTAACAGTCGCTCCAGCGGCCGCGCTCAGCTCCTCAACACTCGGTCCTGCTCTGCTTTACACTACAGTAACGTTAATAACCGCATTCATTAACATGATTTCTGCCCGAGTCCTATTTCCCACCGGCTGTGAGGTGAAGACCACATGTCCCAAGATACTGCGCTCACACTTGGCGTCATCAAACTATGCCTTTGTTTAGAATAGGCGCCCTCCAGTGGACGGAAAGTTGCATAGTGCACCTTTAAAATAGCAAAAGCGGATTCGGACATGCGCACTTGCATTGTTATCTTCAGACCATGCGGACAGATCGTTAAAATAGGGCCCTTAGAGTGAATTTATGTTCTACGAAATAGCTACACTGAGGATAATTTGTACAATAATTTGTAGCATAAACACATTTTTAAGTTGATTACTACAAAAAAATTAAGTCACTCCAACTACCAGATTTGTAGCCCTGGAAACAATCATATCTGTTTCAGTTCATCAACAATCAACAGCTATCATAGCACACGATAACCTAACTTATTTATCATGTATATTTAATGAACAAGTAAGATATTACTTGTCATTGGCATTAGTGCAGTCATCGCTTAAAGGCTGCAACATACTCTGCAAGAACAGAGAAAAAAGTTCACGCTCCCAGGGCTGCGAGCACAAAATGACGTTGTTTTGTTCTCGCAGCCCTGGTTCAGGAGTTCTCGCAGCTTGTTCTCGACACATCACCTGAGCAGAACTTTTTTCTTGCGGGTGTCCGAGAACTATTGTGTGATTGGTCATACATTTAAAGTAGGCGTGGTTAATGGGCTGAAACACAGATGATCGGCACCTGCTTTTCTCGAATGGAATGTACTGGCCAGAATGAACTTTGTTCTTGTTATTGCCACCTCGAGAAAACAAACACATTTCTTTGTTCTTGCAGAGTATGTTCCAAGCTTAAAGAGTCAATGTAGTGCATTTGTAACCACAAAAAACTTAAACATTACAGAAACTTAATGTATTGCTTAATCCAGTTTTATACAAAGCATGGTGGGAACCAGAAATCCACTGCCTAATTTCCGAAATTATCTACAAAATAATGTTTTCAACTTAAATGTCATTAAATTATCGATCCAATCATCATGCCATTTCAACCAGCTGTCAACAATCAGTATCAATCAAGTGTGTCTGTCAGCACAAGTGGAGGATTATATAACTACCCAGTCAACTCACCAATGTTTCTCTACAGTTTTCCATACACTACTCCATCTTCCTCACACTCACCTGGTTACATTCCTAACCAGTGAAACGGGGGATTACTCTGGGTTGGGGCCAAAAAACAAGCTTAGAGCCCTCTCCTCGGACAGCACAATACATATGCATACTATTTACTATCTGATTATTTGTAAATGTAAACTCCTGAAATTATAATGTTTAACTTGCAACCATGCATTTATTGAAGTTGTGATAACAGGTCGTTACTTTTTAGAGTGCAGAGGTGGCACTCAGACTGTTTAATGCAGCTCAGTGGTGGCATCAAGGCATTTACACTGCGATTACAATTTCAGAAAAAATAGTTTTTTTTTATGTGAATATCGAAAATATGTGGATTAATTCAGTAATGAAACAACACTGTGTGTTGGCGTGCATTGATTCTGGAGGAATTTGGAACTACTTTCTTTTGCAAAATAGAGCAAAACAGACAATATTGTGTCTACAATATAATTCTCAATAGCCTATTAATTTCTTGCTTTTTGAATCAATATCACATTATTTGGGAAACAACTCTTGCTTGTGTGATATTTCTCTATACGAAAGACAACTCATACGGAAGCATTTTTGGCCCCATTTCTTGAATTTTTTGGACATTCTAACTAAAATCTAATAGGCTTTATTACAAAGTGAAAGCGTGCACTCTCAATATATAATTTGTTTGTTTTTTTGTTAAGTGAGTGACATTCGATAATATTTGATCACACATCGTTAAAACAATTACAATATTATTAATGCCGATAGCCTCATGGGCAGCGCACACGCATTTAGCAGTTCGGGCAACCCGAGTTTGAGTCCCGGCCTGTGCACCTTTCCCGATCCCGCTCCCCCTTCTCTCTCTCTCCCACCTCATTTCCTGTCCAGCTGTCCTATCATAATAAAGGCAAAAACGGCAAAAATATTATTAAAGAAATAGTTCACCCAAAATGGAAATTCTGTCTTTACTCACCTTCATGCCTTAAAGGGGTTATTTAACGTAGAACTTCCAAGATTTTCTTTCTCAAAAATCTTTAAGGACTTATGCCTAATTAATTCAATTAGCAGTTGTACACTGTAAAACAAATTTGTTGTTTTTTGTTGGTTTAACTTTAAAAAAAAAGTAAAAAAAAAAAAAAAAACCTGGTTGCCTTAAAATTTTGAGTTTATTTAAATAAAAAATTTGAGTTGATACAATGAAGGACATTTGTTTAATAAATAGAAACTCAAAATATTATTGTATCTGAACCACATAAAAAAATTGATAAATCATTAAAATAGCACTATTTGGCATGTTTCACTGCATCATCAGAAATAAAACACACAAAATTACCCAATATGCTTACAAAATCTTTTAATAATATTTTTAATAAAGGTTGACGAATCTCAAAAAATGTTCATTGTATTAAGTCAAAATTTTAATTTCAATGAACTCAAAATTTTAAGGCAACCAGGTACATTTTTATCTAAATAATGTTTTACAGTGATAATTTTGCTCAGAATTTGTAAGGACTACTTCTGTGACGCTTATGATTAATGAATCCCATATAAAAACAACATCATTTAATTTTCATGTAATCTATCCCTTTAAATAAGGTCTCAGATTGAAAATAATGACTGAAAGCAATGCATTTCTGTGAACAATTGCTCTTTTTTCTGTGAAAAAATAAGGGTTCCAAAAAAAATCTTAAAAGAACCCTTTTTTCGAAACATTTTAAAAATCTAAAGAACCTTATTCCACTAAAGAATCTTTCATGTGCTGAAAAGTTTACAGTGGAGATTCTTCATGGAACCATCAATACCAATAAAGAACCTTTATTTTTAAGTGTGGTTGGCTCAAATAAACTGTAAACCACACTCTTGTTTTAACTCTTGTTTTTTTAACTGATTCATTATGTAATGTTAACATAAGAATATGGCAGCTTCCTGATTCCACAAGGTCCTTGAGAAAGTGTCACTCCAAAGTTAAATATCATAACCAGAGACAACGTCAAAACCTCCACCCATCTGCCTAAAACATCCGCTCTAGGTTCCGTCTGCTCCCCAGACCCCTCAGCCCTTCACGGCATCCCAACATCAGACAACCCCTCAGGCTGCACCCCTCTTTCAACCTCCCTTGACAGTTATAACCGCACTGAACCTCGTCTCTGGGCTCCGGTTTAGACCTGATTTGAATACGGGCTTGTTTTATGGAGGCAGGTAATTGGAAGAGGGTGATTTACTACAGTGTATACAGGGCCTGCATCCAACAAAATATCTGGAAGCAGGGAATAATCACTTCCCCAGCCGCCGTGACATTTATCTGGACACAGGTATATTTTAAACACCCTGCGTTGACAGTGTTGACTATTAGCCGGGAAATAAATTATTCACCACTTACAAGGAGAGAAAAAATGAGAAAATTCTCCTTTCTACAGCCATAACAGGACAAAGCAGCATGCCCGTGAAAAAAAGAGGAGTGAGGGAGGCAGTCATTTTTCGTTCAATTACAGAAGGCAAATATTTATTATTTATAAGTACTTGCCTTGTATGGGCTTAAATGTTATTTATGAACCTGTTGCATAGTGATTTCCAATGTAACTCATTATTTTTCGCCAGAGGGTGTTGTAAAGGAGCAAGGATATATTTAATGACACTCTGCTAGTCGGCGCAATTACACTGTAATCATTATGTAAAATGTGCTATTAATTAAACCAATTTTCTGCTGGGAACACTCTTTTCTTCAGGGCTTCATCTTCATCGTTCAGCATTGTCTCCTGTGTTTTTCTCCCCTCCTCTATAATGTTGTGACTTGGGCACATACATATTTATAAAAGAAATTTTCATTAGCACCCCATGTTAATAGGACCATATTAATATGGAGATGTGCTGGGCAGTTTGGGGTATAATAAAATCGAAACTTTTTTTATGACCTCCTCTTTTAAAGAGGGGTAGTGCTGTAAGGTGAACTCGTGTCCACCTACCTACCTACCTACCTACCTACCTACCTACCTACCTACCTACCTACCTACCTACCTACCTACCTACCTAACAAACTAACTAACTAACTAACTAACTAACTAACTAACTAACTAACTAACTAACTAACTAACTAACTAACTAACTAACTAACTAACTAACTAACTAACTAACTAACTAACTAACTAAATGTCCATTAACATATTTAAAATTTTCAAATCAGCTCCTACAACATACAATGTTATACAGTATAAGGTCCAATGGATGATGGTATGCAGCACCTGTAATGTCAGCAAAATATGTTATAATATTATAATGTTGATTATAATTTCATGAATAATTTCATCGCAATTAAAAACAACCAACCTTTTGTCTGTAAGCACCCCTAATTGTAAGCATTTCAAGATTGAGACGTCTGACCCTCTCGCTTTCTGCTATTCTACAAGATGTAAATGTTGTTGTTTGCAAGTTCTTGGCACATCTTGCATTTGCTCTTGACTGGGACAATTCAATATTTCGAGCGCAACCTTTACTTTGCCGATGCGATGTTGCTGTTTGGACAAGTTTGAGGTTGAGAACTATGGTGGCAGAGATCACATCACGTTCCTTTTGCAATGACAACACAGCCTAATGTTTATTCAATTAGTTTTAAATTGATTTTCTTTTCAGAGAAGGAAAAAAAAGTCCTACTGTTGTGAACTTTCTCTTGGTGCTCCTGAACAAAAGCTGGGACTTAAAGGTATGGTTCACCCAAAAAAGAATATTCTATCAAGGTTGACGACTTGATGTACTCTCATGTAAGAATTTCTTAAGTCTGTGGACCAATAAAAGAAGATATTTTGAGAAATGTTATACAAAAGGTTTCGAAAAACATTGAAAAATTCTTCAAAGTATCTTTCCTTGTGTTCTGTGGAAGAAAGTTATAAAACTTTAAAGGTGCACTATGTAGGATTTTTGCAGTAAAATATCCCCCCCCAAAAAACACCAGTGTTGGCCAGTGTTATATATTTTATTCAGTTGAGTTCTTACAATATCACAAATGTTTCCAACTATTTGTAAAATCTGAGAAAATTGCTATTTTAGCCAAATAACTGGGACGTCTGAGGGAGTCTATTTCTAGTTTTATTCTGCAGAAATGCTAGCCTGACGTGGTCATACTCAATTCTAGTCAGAATATGAGTCTGAAACTGCTCCATTGGGCTGTGATTATGGGGCGTGTTTCAACCAAACCAGGAAAGACATCAATTGGATAAACCAACAACCAATCAGAGCAACGAAGCGACGCAGTACGTTAGTTGTCAAATGTCAACATAGTTAAATTGCACTGTGTTGCTTAGTCCGTGTTTTTTCCCCCGCGGGTTGTTTTCTATGTCCGCGGGTTGAAGCGACTATCATGTGATATATAGACCCATGAGTGTGAATTTTAGCAGGCAACCTTGCCAAAATAACACACATTTTACCCCCCAAACACCATTTTTCCCCCGGAGAACCCCCCGAGAAGCTAATGTTTAGGGCTAGTAGTTGGCGGGTTTTGTTCTAAAAACTTGGCAACCCTGTCTGCACGTGCGCTGGTATCAGGCTGGAATACACGATCTTTGCCGGTATAGTAAAAAAATTAAATAATTTAATGATACACAGAGTACTTACCCAACATGATCATCATTTCTGAGAGAAATTGTGAAGGTGAATGCAGATACAAACAAGCTCTCCGTTTAGGATTCAAACAAATATAATCCAAGGCTCTTTGAAGACGTGCATGATTATGTTACTGTTGATCATCTGTCCGTCATCGTCTAAAACCCGCCCTGATGATTTCATTGGTCCAAACTGTTTCTGTTCGGAGATAATTACTCCTCAATGGAGCAAGGCCAGACCGAACTGCTTGACCTAAAAATTTTGTGGACGGGGTTAATTTCGGCTGGCATCCAGGCTACAGAAACGCTTTACTCTTAGCAGTGTACAACAAATGTCAGAGCAGCTGCTGAGCGAACGCACAGAGTAACGTTATAAAATAATTGTAAACACACTTAAATGTATCTAATATGATAAACAGAGCTGCCTTACCTCATACTCATGACCGGAAAAGCGACAATGGCGCTAGCAAATGTGTCCTGTCATATTAAAAGTCCCGCTGCACGCGAGCCGTGTATTGCGCAAAAATTGCTCCAGCGGCCTTGCTCAGCTCCCTCAACACTCGGTCCTGCTCTGCTTCATACTACAGTAACGTTAATAACCGCATCCATGAACATGATTTCTGCCCGAGTCCTATGCTGATTCTTTTCCACCGGCTGTGAGGTAAAGACCACATGGCCCAAGATTCTGAGCTCAAACTTGGCATCATCAAACTACGCCTTTGCTTTGAATAGGCGCCCTCTAGCGGACAGAAACGTTACATAGTGTAGCCTTAAACCAGCATAACAATGAATACATGATAACAAATAAAATTTGGCATCAACCATCCCATCAAATACATTGACAATATAATAAGCACTCTGTCCAGGTGGGTGTCATAACTGTCTCATCACAGTTTCCATAGAAATATTAAGTAGCAAAACTTTTTTCACAATTATTTGACACAATTATTGATGTAACACTGAAGACTGGATAAAAGGCTGCTGAAAATTCTACTTTGCCATTACAGGAATAAATTATATTTTAAAGTTATATTCAAACAGTAAACTGCTGTTTGAGTAAACTTTAAATTAAAATAATATTTCACAATATTACTGTTTATACTTATTTATTTTTCAAATAAATACAACATTGCTAAGAGACTTCTCTCAAAAGCATGAAAAACATCTTTCCAATTCCAAACTTGACCAGTAGTGTAAGAATACAAAATGCACAGCACGAAGACCCCATTAGAATCTCTATTACCCACACTTGATTTTCTCAACCAGCATAATAGTGGACTTTTGATTACATCAGGTAAACAGAAGGCAATATCATGAATTTTATCGCAATCTTGAATTACAATATTTATCTTGCACAATCTGTTGCAGCCCAGTATTTGAATGAGCTGATCCCATTACAATCCATTTCCCTCTTGCCTTGTGTCATATCAGACTAGTACATGAAAAATAAACCAACATCAAGACTATATTATTACCAGAAAGGGAGAGAATGAGTGAGAGTGGTATCAAGGGGAGGACACAATTGTACATCTCGAGCATTATGTACATGATCATCATCACTCTCATTCCTAGATGAGAAAATTATTAGAACATACTCAGTCTCTGTTTGGATAAGCAGAACACATGTGTGTGATGGATGAGCCTGTTTACAGATGAGGTGGACTAATGTTAGGGTGAGCTACACCACCAATTGTGGTGGTAATGAGCCCTTGGCTGGTCAGGTGCACAATGAGGGCCAGACAGATTACACCGCCTCGACCAGCACAGGAGACAATCTTCTAAACGCCTCTAGATTGATAGAGTTACCATCCTACACTCACAGATTGCAGAGAGGTGATTCCAGTTTATTTTCCTTAGCAAAATATGAAATTACAGCTTTGTAGAAGAATGTGTGGGAGGGGGGAGGGGAGTGGGGTGATTGGGGTTTGGGATCATTTTATTTAATATAATTAATTTAGTGTTCTGCCTGAACTACGCTTGAGTTCCATTCGATCACTCAAGCTCCATTTGTGTTCTACTGAAGAAACTAACACACCTCCATCTTGGAGGCCCTAGGGGTAAGCAGATAAACATCAAATTTTCATTTTTGGTTGGACTATCCCTTTAAGTTTAATGTCCAATTCTCACTAATTATTAGTATGCAGATCACTAGGATATTGACTGTTTATTAGTACTTATAAAGCACATATTTATGCCCTAATCTGACCATATTGCAAATCCCTATTTATAAACTATTTTCTCGGTCACAATGAACATGTCAGTGCCTGAAAAGACAGCACTGCATAGCACAAAGAGCATAAAAGTAGAAATGTACAGGGAAAACTGTACATGCAGTGCTGTAGGAATTAAAGTAGGAATTGCAGTCTTCCTACACCTCCTGACGTTCTTGTCAGTTAGGCCAAAAATTCTCATCCACATCACAAGGAATGTCTTTAGAAAAAAAGTCGGACCGACTTAATATTAGGTGGCCTTAACTACTATGTACTAACATTGTAATTAATCATTTGATAAAATGCACTTATTGTGTACATAGATGTTTTTACATTGTACTTACATTTTTAAAAATACCTGCATGTAATTACATCTGTATAAATTTCTGTAGTTACATTTGTAATTACACAGTTGGCTCTTCCCTTACCCCAACCCTACCTTTATACCCACACCACCACACCTGTCCCTAACTCTACCCGTATCCCACCTCAATATCAGCAAAGGTGCTTTGCAATACAATTTGAACGCAGTAAATACATTGTACTTATTTTTTGATGTAAGTACATAGTACTTAAGGCCACCTTATATAAAGTGGGGCCAAAAAGTCTAATGGAAATGTATATAAAATATGCTTGACATATGACTACTTGTTTAACTATTTTGCATGTAAAGATTTATGCTATGAACTAATGTCTAAATGTTGTGGGGGTTAGACTATTCAATAGAGACCCATGATAATACATTTTGATCAACATGACATAAGCAATTGAAAAACAGCAGATAATTGTACATTATCTTTTGCATGGATGTGCCAAAGCATTTGCAAGTTGTTCAAAGAAATGTGAAACTGCTTTTTTTGATCTGCACAAGTGACACAATGAGGTAATATCTGAATAGGTATTTTTGAGAATTTCAATTCTGATCTGAGAAATGTATCAAAGCCATGGTTAATAGTTAGTTAATAATGAGTATTGAACCTTAATCTAAAGTGTGACCAAAGAAGGTAGCAAAAAGTTCTCAGAAACATAAAGTTTGACCAATAACAAAAGCACCTGTTTGGGCCCAGTCAGAATGAATAAATCAATAGGCTTGCAGAAAAATGGTGAAACAGGGAAGGTTAAGTGTTCAGAATAAAATACGTTCCCTGGAGCATGTAAAACGAGTCATGGAAAAGAGAGCGGAGGTTCTCTGCATAAGTCAATGGTCCCCTCGTCATCTTTCTCCTCATGTCACGGGATATAGACTGATGGATCACTTCCTGGTGTCACTGCTTGGGACTTGTGACAATCAGCGAAATGATTGTGTCTGCCTGCAAACATAGGCTCATAACTGATAGCCTAAACCCCGAAGACTCTACTCACCATGTGCAGTGATGGAGCATTGGATTAAAATCACTCCCGATGAGGAGGAGCCACCACCATTTATTATGTACTTCCCCCGGCGCTCCGCCATGCTCCCTGCCCCCCGAACCCCCAACTGGAATTTTCACCACAAGAACACATTATGGTAATCAGACAGTATGTGTGTATAGGAATCAATCAACAGGAAAGCCATGGCAAAGAGTTATGACAGTACAAAGTCTGTTTGTAACTTTTGATTAATGAAATATTTACCATGGGCCCGCTTGAGAATGAGGAAAGCACGAGGTGGACTTGGGGGTTAACCCCAAAATTTCCATTTAAATGTAGTATAGGAATGGGCCATGGAGCTCAACGTAAGATAATCTGTTGTGGGCAAACCAATTTGCTAACATGCAGTATGATTTTGGGTTAGATGAATAACCTAGGTAAGATTCATCTCATCATCATCATCATCAAGATCACGCTCCCAATTGCCGTATTGCCACTCAGCTGATTCATCCAGCTCTTTTTGCTTTTGTTATATCATGGCATACAAATATGTACATCCCTGTAAGGTATTTTCAGCCGGCAAATGAAAAGTAATCAGTCTTGGGATGTAGAAAGCACCGGGCTTTATGAAGCTCCTTTATTGAAGAATTTCAACCATCGTGCTATGAGCCAAATATAAATAATCTGGCCTTGGAATAGAACAAAACAATGTTCATCAATAAGGCGACATGTTAAGAAAACTGCAGAATGTCACCGTAAACTGTAAATCAATTCAGTTGCAGTATGAAATGTACCAATGCTTCATCATCACAAGCATTTTCCCTATTGACTTATGAAATCATGCACTGTATAAAAAAAACTGTTTGCATGTTTTTTTTTTTGTTGAATTGACCTACTTAATTATTTTATTAATTAAGTAAGTGTATTCAACTTAAATTGTAAATTGCCATGACTATTTACACTCGCCTAAATGATTATTAGGAACACCTGTTCAATTTCTCATTAATGCAATTATCTAATAAACCAATTACATGGCAGTTTCTTCAGTGCATTTAGGGGTGTGGTCCTGGTCAAGACAATCTCCTGAACTCCAAACTGAATGTCGGAATGGGAAAGAAAGGTGATTTAAGCAATTTTGAATGTTGCATGGTTGTTGGTGCCAGATGGGCCGGTCTGAGTATTTTACTATCTGCTCAGTTACTGGGATTTTCACACACAACCATTTTTAGGGTTTACAAAGAATGGTGTGAAAAGGGGAAAAAAAACAGTATGCGGCAGTCCTGTGGGTGAAAATGCCTTTGTTGATGCTAGAGGTCAGAGGAGAATGGGCCGACTGATTCAAGCTGATAGAAGAGCAACTTTGACTGAAATAACCACTCGTTACAACCGAGGTATGCAGCAAAGCATTTGTGAAGCTACAACACACAAAACCTTGATATGGATGGGCTACAACAGCAGAAGACCCCCACCGGGTACCACTCATCTCCTCTACAAATAGGAAAAAAAGAGGATACAATTTTCACAAGCTCACCAAAATTGGACAGTTGAAGACTGGTAAAATGTTGCCTGGTCTGATGAGTCTCGATTTCTGTTGAGACATTCAGATGATAGAGTCAGAATTTGGCGTAAACAGAATAAGAACATGGATCCATCATGCCTTGTCACCCCTGTGCAGGCTGCTGGTGGTGGTGTAATGGTGTGGGGGATGTTTTCTTGGCATACTTTAGGCCCCTTAGTGCCAATAGGGCATCGTTTAAATGCCACGGTCTACCTGAGCATTGTTTCTGACCATGTCCATCCCTTTATGACCATCATGTACCCATCCTCCTATGGCTAGGTACTTCCAGCAGGATAATGCACCATGTTACAAAGCTCAAATCATTTCAAATTGGTTTCCTATCCTATCAATATGGGCCAACATTTTTAAAGAATATTTTCAGCACCTTGTTGAAACAATGCCACATAGAATTAAAGGACAACTCCGGTGAGAAATAAACCTAGGGGTAATTAACAGATGGTTACCGAGTAGATCATTCTCTGGGATGCGTTTTCATTAAAATCGAATGTACTAAATAAATGCACTTAAAATTACAAGATTTGAAAGCATTAAGCATTATTTATTTGATCTGAGAGTCATTTCTTACGGTACATGATCACTAAATAACAAACATCTCTTTTTTTAGCATGTTTTTTTTTGTGTATTCGAACCTCTTCAGATATTAGATTTGCAAATCCAAGGTGCAAATTGTTTGTGGAATCTCCATTCTGCCCTTTCTAATGTTGTCATTAGCAATCAGCTCACTAGGAAAACAGGGGCGGGAGAGGGGAGGAAAATCATTTGAACTCATGATCCACAATAGATTGGCCCGTGCACCGGGGTCGTCACTGGGCCAGGATGACAGTTCAGGTCAATATCAGGGGCAAGAAGGTGGCCAAGCCAAAGCCCCGGGGGCCTCGTTCAGAGGCTTGAACTCAGGATGCTGAGGATTAAGGGTGGTTGACAAGACATTGGCAGTCTTTTTCTGCTGAAGGAGTTGAAGAGAAGAGGATTATTGTGGGCCGACAGTGTTGTTGCTACTTGCTGACAGTGGCAACCTGTAGCCGCCCCGGTCACCGGTCCAACCTGCCGCTGTCAGGCCCATGACAAGATGCTGAGGCATGGAAGGGTGTCACGTTCCTTCCATTCTTTCCTGTTCGTATCCTGTGCTGCCAACCTGATCCTTTTGCCGAGCCCCAGAGGACATGGCATCTTGCTTATTGACGCTTGGAGCATTGAGTTATTGATATACTCCTCAAAGAGCTTCATTGATCCCAGCGCAGGCATCACACTACAGTGCATGCATACTAGAAGAGCTACATGGGTTTACCTGTGCAGACTCATATTCGGTCACATTAATTCTCCTGTGGGAAAGGAAATAAGGTTGCGGCATGCAATTGTAGGATAAAAACAAAAGAAATGGAGTTGTATGTGGAAGCCATTAAGATATCTCAGTTTGACACATCCAATCCAGACAAAGGCTTCACTGGGAGGCAAAAAAGTAATGACTTCCTGCATGTCCCACCTCAACTAACCCTGTGCTTATGAAATATCACTCCCCAGCTTGCTTTGCCTTAACGGCTTAGGGGGTATTCGAAAAGTTTGGCAACTTGTCAAATGGATGGATCAGACAGATATATGGAGTCGGGGTCATTTCTCTCACGCTCGCAGGGATCGGCGCAACCTCTCGCAATATCCCTGTCGGCTGATTGAGGACTTAGTTTGGCCGAACGCAGCTAAAGCCCGGTGTGTTCCAGTGACTGCCTGACACACGTTAGCAGCGTATATGTTATTCCATATTCTGTGTGCTGCTCCTGGGGCAAGGGGGACTCCGCGGGCTGGGATCCTTGAGCGTGGCTAACCCTGACTCCATCACTATCAATTGTCTTTGAACAGCTCCGATCATCACCTCAATTATCCGCTGTCCAGCCCATCTGATAGCTTTCTGGCCAACTATAACTTCTCTGTCGATGAACGTGGAATAATGACAGCCGAGGGAGGGGATGCGGGGTCTAGCACACACACGTTCACCCACACACATTCATGCACAACAAAAGCCTATTCCACTACCTGTAGAAAAGCGATTTACCGACCACTGAGGTGGTTGGAGCTTTTGGCTCTATTTGAAAATGGGATTGATCTGTATTCTGTCCCTAAAGCAAGAGTGGGAGCAACTCATTTACAGTGCAAATACAAACATCCATATGTATGGCAGGACTGATTGTATTAAAAAAAAAAAAAGTGCACAAATGCAGGAATATTTTATTCAAATTAAATTATCTTTAGAGTATGGACCAAAAAAGCAAATACAATTATGCATAATATTATAAAATAATGAAATAATTTAATTTAAAGAAAGGTGCCTATTCAAAATCATAAGGTTCCGACATCTTAGAAAATGTTATATTTAAGAATATAAATATGAAAAATATGCAAATAAAAAATACATTATTAAAAGTTACAATATAAAATATTAAAATGAATAATATACGACAGCTATTTATTATATCAATTTGTATTATAATAATAATTAACAAAATATAGGAGAGGAAATTAATGAAAGAGAGGGCCAGATTCACGGCTCTGTGTCTCACACATTCTAACGGCTAAGCAACACTGCTAAAGTGCTAAGCAATACTCCAATTGTTCCCTGCACATTCTATATGGAATTATAATAATTTGGTTAGTCACTTAATCTAAACCTTAATAAATGAAATGCACATAAATGTATGGCTGTGCACTGATGCCTTATAAAATGAGTCCCTATTAGCATTCCTTTTTGGCTTGTACATTTATAAACATTTTGTTTTGGTGAAGGGTCATCTCTGTATTGCTCTGTCTCTGCAGGCTATAATAAACGAGTGTAATTACGGTGGCTGATTGGTTGGAAGGTCATTGCTAATCCTGTAATTTTTCATCTATGTTTGGATTTGCTTGTGATGAATGTTCTCAGCCTTTAGAGTATTCCTCCTCAGATTACTCCATGCATAGAAATGCAACAGCAAATAAAGCTGTTGGCTCCCCGTTGTTTTTCTCCACTGAGGATGTATTAGTAAATGAACAAATGAGATTTGTCATCTCACAGGTTAGGTAAAAAAAGAGAGCTTCTCATTATAATATTCAATGCCGCCTTCTTAACACGATACAATGCATTGATTGTTTGACAAGTGCTATAGTGGTATAAAGATATTTAACAAGTTGTTCAAAGGTAAATTAGCATGATGTGTGCCACACAGGCATCATTTACAATAAAATATTTGTATAGGAACTGTCAGGCTGGAGTTTGAAATAAATAAATACAAATAAATGTTCTAATTGTTCATTGTCATTCAGTGCTAATTGTTCTAAATGCTCATTTCCAAGCCAAAACTGTAAATGAAGATCACAAATATCAATATTTTTTAGACTTTGAAGTATTAAAACTGGCTGTAATAAAGCCATATCTCAGGAGCAGAGCAAAACAGACAGATTTAGTTTATACAACCTTCATGTTCTTCTGTTTATCATACAATGAACGATGGATAGAACAATAGATAGATAGGACGATGTCTCCACCACATTCAAAGTGACTTCAATGTTCACATATATACATATTGTTCATGAATAAAAATGAACACTGTAAAAAAAATGTTGGTTTAACTTAAAAAAGTAAGTAACCTGGTTGCTTTAAAATTTTGAGTTTATTGAAATTAAAATTTTGTGTTGATACAATGAAGGAAATTTGTTTAATAAATAGAAACTCAAAATATTATTGAATATGAACCACATAAAATATTTGATAAATCATGATTTTACTGCGTCATCACAAATAAAACACACACAATTACCCAATATGCTTACAAAATCTTTTAATAATATTTTAATAATGGTTGTCGAATCTCAAAAAAATGTCATTGTATTAACTCAATTTTTTAATTTAAATGAACTCAAAATTAAGGCAACTAGGTAGCTTTGTTTAAAAATAATTGTTTACAGTGTACAATAGCGATAACCGTGCAAATACACAAAGCACATCTTCTTAGTTCCTTATCGCACCACAACATGGACATTGCTGTGTGACCTCTAAAGGATATATTTACTTAATGGAGAAAACTGAATGCACAGACTTTGTCTTAACAGTTATAAAGTAATACATAAAGTAAATGCATTCTCTCCGAAAACAATGCTCCTGATGTTACAGGTAAAGGAGCCACTAACTTTCCCATTGCATGCAAGCCCTGATCACTCACAGCATCTTGTTTTATCAGACTGATCTTTTACCATTTTTATGGTTCTTGTAAAGGGATGCAAATTCTGAGGTGTCAAATCAATCAGTCTAACTCTCAACAGAACCTTAAATACAGCAATAAAACAGCCCAAGAATGTAATTCACCTCAGTGAAACACTCAACATGTCCCTCGTGATTTAAACCACCTTTGGCATGGGCGCCTATCACAGTTGCAACACATTTTCTCAACCAATTGCGCATTACAGTCTTCTAATGGTCAAGTCAGACAGAGTAACTTATAGCAGCTCATTAAAAGGCTCCTCTCACTCTCTTCCTATCTCTCCCTTTCAAACTCTCCCTCTCTTCCTCTTTCTCTCCATTTCCCTCGCTCTCAGTGGACACAATGTCTCCTGCCTATTTGCAGTGATTTCCGCAGGTTGAATTAATGTGCTGTCAGGCCTGTTTCGGAGGCAGCAGTTGGCAGCTTTCCTGATCCTTGGCTGATCAGCTACTCGCCTGCAGCAGAGGTGTCTAGCCTGCTAGGCCAGTGAGCCGGTCAGTGGACAGAGAAAGGGGAAATGGGAGATAGGACGTGGGGGGTTCCCACCGATCCATTTGTCTATCCGTTCGCTGACAGGCTGAGAAAAGTCATGATGGACGATGCCCTTTCAAAGTCAGACAACATTTTCTCTCCTTCCCAGAGCTGTGGCCAGGTATCTGTAAGGCTCTGTGAACCGCAAGCCTTTGACCATTCAAGCTATAACAGTTTAAAGGTAAGCATTTGAGTAAATTACTGGTCAGTTGGCTAGTAGAAATCTTTCTGAAAGAACATGTTTACTTTTAATAATGATATTTTGTTCAAGAATTTTTTCAAAGGCAAACTATATCCTTGCATGCTTTGCTAATAGATAGAAAAGACCCATGTTTTCTCTGTAAAACCAATAAGAAAGTCTCTATTTGGCAAGACAAAGCTTAGAAATCACTTACCTAAAATGAAGACTAAACAGCCCCTATAATCTCATTCATTTAGTAATGCCTAATCAATGGCCAAGCAACATTGAAGGGTCTAGTTCAGCCATCGATCACCATCTCTCAATTCCGCCTCAACAATAAGCTTTGTGGGAGGGACAGATTGAGCGCACCTTCGCATTAACAGGCTTTGGGTTCTTTAATCTAGACTTCCTTTTGTGATAGTGCCTCTTTGGAGTTGGGGACAACCTGAGGCTTGTCTTATTACCCCTGTAGCCTGGTGAGATCGGCCCCTATTCCCCAGCGCCACGTCCCAAACCTTAATCCAATTTGTTCTGTCCCCTTGTCCATACCCGCAGCAAAATTAAAAACCCTGTGCTGCAAAAACACCTTACATTTCCAAGGTATTGGCTTGCTGTGCTAGACTAGAAACTTCATTTATTCTGGCTAACTTCTCAATTATCTTCCCAGTAGTGGAGATGTGTAAAAAGTGCGAAAATCAATACGATTCCATTCCCCTTGTATTGGAAGGGGAAAAATTAATGAGATAGGACACTCTCTTAATCAGAAATAAATGTTTTAATTCAGATAATGACATAGTTTTCCCTTGTAGAGGGATGACAAATGCCGGGCCAGCAGTCTGCTCGCAGGCCGTTTCAATTTTATTGTAAATATAAAAGGTATTGATCGGCGAGATGTACAAACCCTATTGCTTACAAAAGCCATTTGGGGGGCCTGGGAAAACTATTAAGCGTGGGGTCAGAAATCAATAAACAACACTAAAACGTGGCTGCGCTTGCCCCGGCTAGCACCTTGGAAAGCAAAATGGCAGGCGTAGTGACAGAAATGTCTGTGGCGGGTAACGGGCAGGGATGATGGGGTCAGGTGTATAATCATGGAGAGGGCTTTGACAGCCACCTCACACTGAGGCCTGACAGTCTGCCCTCTTCAACACACACCAGCTCATCAGCTTGTCACTACCTCAGGTCTGTTTCACTGAAGAGCCCGTCTGCTGTATCTAATAGAACATCTAATGACTGTCTATCACCCGCTTCTCTGGATCGCTCTTTATAAATATTCACGTTTGAATTGTAAATGGACCATATTTGATGCTTATTAAAATGAAAAAAAAGACATTCATCTAAATATCTAGACTTTTTTGTGGTTTCACAGCATAATAATTTGATCAAAAGAATTGAAGTAATGTAACTTTGCATATATAGTTTTTTTGTTATATATATAAAAATATATGTATAATCACTATATATTTTTTTCATTATATATATATATATATATATATATATATATATATATATATATATATATATATATATATATATATATATATATATATTATATATATATATATATATATATATATATATATATATATATATATATATATATATATATATATAAAATTAAATAAATGTACTATACTACAGTAAAATACATGACATTAATACATAATTGTTTATATGAAATTGAAGGTTATATATATGTATATATATATATATATATATATATATATATATATATATATATTTATTAAATTATAAAATATATATATAATACATTATACTGTTTAATATATTATATAAGTATTTATTTTAAATACGTTTTGAAGTAATGTAACTATAGTTATATATGCATATATATTTTTTTGTTATATATACATAAAAATATATGTATATTCACTATATTTTTTAAATTATATATATATATATATATATATATATATATATATATATATATATATATATATATATATATATATATATATATATATATATATATATATATATTTAAATAAATGTATTATACTACGGTAGAATAAATGACATTCATACATAATTGTTTATATGAAATTAAAGGTTAATGTTAATCTAATGTGTTTGCAAAGTTTTACCTGTTCCGTACAGTTGTAAACACAATTTTTAATACCATATTTGTTCCTAGATTAGGAAAATGCTCTCTAAACCAGTGGGAAAGGCCAATATGGCCTCAGCTACAGGGCAATGAAAGGTATATAATGCATGTACAGTAATTAGGGTAGGTAAGGGAGAGTGACCAGGGCAGACAACTTAACCCCAGATCTATGGACTCCATCGGACAAGTTGTGGGTCAGGCCCTCGGCTGCACTTTGTCCGAGTCTTCCATTGACTGACCCTTTGAGTAGGCCGCTTGCTCTCAACAGGTGCAGTAAGTTGGCCAATCCCAGGTTGAATTAAAGCTCAAAGCCATCTTAACAAACATTGCAAATTGATAAATCATTGGAAGCCGCACAGGGACTCTATCTGCTGGAGATCCGGAGGGCTTAAGGAGGATCAGCCAGTGAGTATTGCTATCTTCAGCGACATCCGCTCGGTAGATAAATAAATAAATGATGGCTAGTGTATCTGTATACATATGAGAGCGTTTTCTCTGAATAGAGGCTCGGTGGTGGGGGGGTCAAGTTGTAGATGAGAATAGTACTTTTCCTGCCCTTCTTAAAATGGGATTTGGAAGGGTCACTGTTGCCTATCAGAGGGTGAGCTATTGGGCGGTTTGGGCTATGAGAGGGGGGTTCTGCAGATTTGGATCTCTGAACCCCCTCTGCTTTCCTCTCTGGATAATGTCAGTTTCCGTGTCACTCTCATCTCCCAAACTGATGATTGGGTGGGCCAGATTCAGCCCCCAGTCTTTGCGGTCACTCGACCCTGCGTGTATTTCTCTCTTAATGCCGTCATGGTGAACAAAGCCCCCTATCCGCTGCACGCACAGACCCCTCTTGACCCCGTGTTGCCTGATACAATGCAATTGGCCATGTCATTATGGCTTCCTGGCTGTCCCTATTCCCTGTCTCTGCATGCACACCGACTGTATAATTTGATTTTCAGCCATCAGAGGGACAAGGGCCAGAAGATTTGCTGGCCAGGTAGCAAAAATGAGGGAAGAGATGACAGCAAAAGGTCATCTGATATTTCTGGTGATATCCAGGGGAAAATGGGGCCTAAAGAGGGAGGGAAAACTATTTATCTACAGCACCATCTGCATTTCCATTTACCTCACCAGATATTCTTGTCAGTACACTGCCTGAAATTGTGGTCGTAACATTTTTTTGAGGCTTATATTGACTTGATTTGTATATTTAACCTGTTAACACATAAAAACGAATTGCAGAGACAAATCATGACACAGCAAAACAGTGTGGAAAAAAGCTTTTTTAATTAAATAAATACATTTTCAAAAAAGGACAAATAATAAATAATCAGTCAATTTATTTGTTTCCTTTTTTTTACCAACATCTACTTTTTATACATATTCCTCGTCTTTTTGATTCCCTGGTGCATGTTATTCAAACTTAAAAAACTGCCTCTAAACCAACTTTCTGACATTACAAATAAACATTTTCAACCGCTTCACACCATTATTATATGTAATGTCCATATTTCAGAATCAAAACAGCTCCCAATGGATAATCTCTCTCTCTCTCTCTCTCTCTCTCTCTCTCTCTCTCTCTCTCTCTCTCTCTCTCTCTCTCTCTCTCTCTCTCTCTCTCTCTCTCTCTCTCTCTCTCTCTCTCTCCCCCCCCCCTCTCTCTCTCTAGTTTTTTCATTAAATATTCTGATATAGTTTGGAAATAATTAGATTATAGAAGTAAAATATATTGTGATTAACACTTGGCCAAAATAATATTCTCTGAAATAAAAAACTAAATA